>NC_059451.1:49966264-49968764 GCF_905237065.1 Salmo salar
TCCATTTCTCTCTCTCTCCTCTCTCTCTCCATCTCTGCTCCTCCATCTCTCGCCCATTTCTCTCTCTCTGCTCTCCATTTCTCTCTTCTCTCTCTCTTCTCTCTTCTCTCTCTCCATCTCTCTCTCTTCTCTCTCTCTCTCTCTCTCTCTTCTCTCCCTCTCTCTCCATTTGTCTCTCTCTCTCCATTTGTCTCTCTCTCTCCATTTGTCTCTCTCTCTCCATTTCTCTCTCTCTCTCCATTTCTCTCTCTCTCTCCATTTCTCTCTCTCTCTCCATTTCTCTCTCTCTCCTCTCTCTCTCTCTCTCCATTTCTCTCTCTCACTCCATTTCTCTCTCTCTCTCTCTTCATCTCTCATCATCTCTCTCTCTTCACTCTCTCTCTCTCCATTTCTCTCTCTCTCCATTTCTCTCTCTCTCCATTTCTTTCTCTCTCCATTTCTTTCTCTCTCCATTTCTTTCTCTCTCTCCATCTCTCTCTCACCATTTCTCTCTCTCACCATTTCTCTCTCTCACCATTTCTCTCTCACCATTTCTCTCTCTCACCATTTCTCTCTCACCATTTCTCTCTTCACTCTCTCTCTCTTCACTCTCTCTCTTCACTCTCTCTCTCTCTCCATTTCTCTCTCTCCATTTCTCTCTCTCCATTTCTCTCTCACCATTTCTCTCTCTCTCACCATTTCTCTCTCTCTCACCATTTCTCTCTCTCACCATTTCTCTCTCTCTCCATTTCTCTCTCTCTCTCCATTTTTCTCTCTCTCTCTCTCTCTCCATTTTTCTCTCTCTCTCTCTCCATTTCTCTCTCTCTCTCTCCATTTCTCTCTCTCTCTCTCCATTTCTCTCTCTCTCTCCATTTCTCTCTCTCTCCATTTCTCTCTCTCTCCATTTCTCTCTCTCTCCATTTCTCTCTCTCCATCTCTCTCTCCATTTTTTTCTCTCTCTCCATTTCTTTCTCTCTCCATTTCTCTCTCTCTCTCTCTCCATTTCTCTCTCTCTCTCCATTTTCTCTCTCTCTCCATTTTCTCTCTCTCTCTCTCCATTTCTCTCTCTCTCTCTCCATTTCTCTCTCTCTCCATTTCTCTCTCTCTCCATTTCTCTCTCTCTCCATTTCTCTCTCTCTCCATTTCTCTCTCTCCATCTCTCTCTCCATTTTTCCCTCTCTCTCCATTTCTCTCTCTCTCCATTTTTCTCTCTCTCTCTCTCCATTTCTCTCTCTCTCTCCATTTCTCTCTCTCTCTCTCTCCATTTCTCTCTCTCTCCATTTCTCTCTCTCTCCATTTCTCTCTCTCCATTTTTCCCTCTCTCTCCATTTCTCTCTCCCTCTCCATTTCTCTCTCCCTCTCCTTTTTTCTCTCTCCCTCTCTCTCCATTTCTCTATCTCTCTCTCCATTTCTCTCCATTTCTCTCTCTTCATTTCTCTCCATCTTTCTCTCCATTTCTCTCTCTCCATCTCTCGCTCTCCATCTCTCGCTCTCCATTTCTCTCTCTCTCTCACTCCATCTCTCTCTCTCACTCCATCTCTCTCTCTCACTCCATCTCTCTCACTCCATCTCTCTCTCTCACTCCATCTCTCTCTCTCACTCCATCTCTCTCTCTACTCCATCTCTCTCTCACTCCATCTCTCTCTCACTCCATCTCTCTCTCTCACTCCATCTCTCTCTCTCACTCCATCTCTCTCTCTCACTCCATCTCTCTTCTCTCACTCCATCTCTCCATTTCTCTCTCTCCATCTCTCTCTCCATTTCTCTCTCTCTCCATTTCTCTCTCTCTCCATTTCTCTCTCTCTTCTCTCTCTTCTTCTCTCTCTCTCTCTCTCTTCTCTCTCCATTTCTCTCTTCTCTCTCCATCTCTCTCTCTTCTCTCTCTCCATCTCTCTCTCTTCTCTCTTCTCTCTCTCCATCTCTCTCTCTTCTCTCTTCTCTCTCTCTCTCCTCTCTCTCTCTTCTCTCCATCTCTCTCCATTTGTCTCTCTCTCTCCATTTCTCTCTCTCTCTCCATTTCTCTCTCTCTCTCCATTTCTCTCTCTCTCTCCATTTCTCTCTCTCTCTCCATTTCTCTCTCTCTCCTCTCTCTCTCCTCTCTCTCCATTTCTCTCTCTCACTCCATTTCTCTCTTCTCTCTCTTCATCTCTCACTCATCTCTCTCTCTTCACTCTCTCTCTCTCCATTTCTCTCTCTCTCCATTTCTCTCTCTCTCCATTTCTCTCTCTCTCCATTTCTCTCTCTCTCCATTTCTTTCTCTCTCCATTTCTTTCTCTCTCCATTTCTTTCTCTCTCCATTTCTTTCTCTCACCATTTCTCTCTCTCACCATTTCTCTCTCTCACCATTTCTCTCTCACCATTTCTCTCTCACCATTTCTCTCACTCTCTCCATTTCTCTCACTCTCTCCATTTATCTCTCTCTCTCTCAATTTCTCTCTCTCTCTCAATTTCTCTCTCTCTCTCCATTTCTCTCTCTCTCTCTCAATTTCTCTCTCTCTCTCTCCATTTCTCTCTCTCTCCA